>NW_024498838.1:0-2417 GCF_017590055.1 Onychostruthus taczanowskii
CCCAATTTTTTTGGGGTTCACCCCAAAATTTTTGGGGTTTTTTGGGGGGGTTCAGAGCCCCAACAACCCCTTTAAAAAATCTTCCAAAAAATCACAATACGCCTCATTTTTACCCCATTTATCGGTGTTTGAACCCATTTTTTGGGGTACAGAATATTGGGGGACTCCCCGATTTTTCGCGTTTCCCCCCAAAATGTTTTTGGGTTTTTTTGGGGTTCACCCCAAAATTTTTGGGGTTTTTTGGGGGGGTTCAGAGCCCCAACAACCCCTTTAAAAAATCTTCCAAAAAATCACAATACGCCTCATTTTTACCCCATTTATCGGTGTTTGAACCCATTTTTTGGGGTACAGAATATTGGGGGACTCCCCGATTTTTCGCGTTTCCCCCCAAAATGTTTTTGGGTTTTTTTGGGGTTCAGACGAAGCTGAGGCGGCGCTCGGGGGGGATGCCGTAGCCCCCCTTGTGCTCCTCGAAGAGCGCCCGCAGCCGCTCCCGGTAGCGCCGGTGCCACAGCTCCACCTGCGCCGCCGACGGCTCCGCCACCCGCGGCAGCTCCAGCGGCGCCCCCACTGCGGGAAAGAGCCAAAATCCCCCGCAATCAGCCCAAAAAACAGCCCCAAAAAAATCCCAAAATCCCCAAAAAAAACCCCAAAAAAAATCCCCGAAAAAATCCCCGAAAAATCCCCAAAAAAACAAAAAAAATCTCATTTTTCGGGGGTTTTTTGCCATTTTTAAATGGATTTTTTGGGGTTTGTAAATTGATTTTTTTGGTTATAAATTGATTTTTTGGGAGTTTTTAAATGGGATTTTGGGGTTTTTTTTGGATTTTTGGGGGGTTTTAAGGGGATTTTTGGGGGTTTTTTGGGATTTTTGGGGTTTTTAAAAAAAAATCTCATTTTTCGGGGGTTTTTTGCCATTTTTAAATGGATTTTTTGGGGTTTGTAAATTGATTTTTTTGGTTATAAATTGATTTTTTGGGAGTTTTTAAATGGGATTTTGGGGTTTTTTTTGGATTTTTGGGGGGTTTTAAGGGGATTTTTGGGGGTTTTTTGGGATTTTTGGGGTTTTTAAGGGGATTTTGGGGTTTTTGATGGGATTTTTGGGGTTTTTGATGGGATTTTTGGGGTTTTTGATGGGATTTTTGGGGTTTTTGATGGGATTTTTGGGGTTTTTGATGGGATTTTTGGGGTTTTTAAGGGGATTTTGGGGTTTTTGATGGGATTTTTGGGGTTTTTAAGGGGATCTTTGGGTTTTTTGATGGGATTTTGGGGTTTTTAAGGGGATTTTTGATGGGATTTTGAGGGTTTTAATGGGATTTTTGGGGGTTTTCAATGGGATTTTTGGGGGGTTTTAATGGGATTTTTGGGGTTTTTAAGGGGATTTTGGGGTTTTTAAGGGGATTTTTGGGGGTTTTTTTAGGGGATTTTTGGGGTTTTTGATGGATTTTTGGGGTTTTTAGGGGATTTTTGGGTGTTATCTGACGGGTTTTGGTGCCGCCGGTGCCACAGCTCCACCTGCGCCGCCGACGGCTCCGCCACCCGCGGCAGCTCCAGCGGCGCCCCCACTGCGGGAAAGAGCCAAAATCCCCCGGAATCAGCCCAAAAAACATCCACCAAAAAATCCCAAAAAAATCCCCCAAAAAATCCCCAAAAAATCCCCAAAAAGACAAAAAAAATCTCATTTTTCGGGGGTTTTTGCCATTTTTAAATGGATTTTTTGGGGTTTGTAAATTGATTTTTTTGGTTATAAATTGATTTTTTGGGAGTTTTTAAATGGGATTTTGGGGTTTTTTTTGGATTTTTGGGGGGTTTTAAGGGGATTTTTGGGGGTTTTTTGGGATTTTTGGGGTTTTTAAGGGGGTTTATGATGGGATTTTTGGGGTTTTTTAGAGGATTTTTGGGTGTTATTTGATGGGATTTTTGGGGGTTTTTGAGGGGATTTATGGGGATTTTTTGGGGTTTTTGATGGGATTTTTGGGGTTTTTAAGGGGATTTTGGGGTTTTTGATGGGATTTTTGGGGTTTTTAAGGGGATCTTTGGGTTTTTTGATGGGATTTTGGGGTTTTTAAGGGGATTTTTGATGGGATTTTGAGGGTTTTAATGGGATTTTTGGGGGTTTTCAATGGGATTTTTGGGGGGTTTTAATGGGATTTTTGGGGTTTTTAAGGGGATCTTTGGGTTTTTTGATGGGATTTTGGGGTTTTTAAGGGGATTTTTGATGGGATTTTGAGGGTTTTAATGGGATTTTTGGGGGTTTTCAATGGGATTTTTGGGGGGTTTTAATGGGATTTTTGGGGTTTTTAAGGGGATTTTGGGGTTTTTAAGGGGATTTTGGGGTTTTTGATGGATTTTTGGGGTTTTTAATGGATTTTTGGGGTTTTAAGGGGATGTTTGGGGTTTTTAAGGGGATTTTTGGG
>NW_024498839.1:0-2623 GCF_017590055.1 Onychostruthus taczanowskii
TATGGACCAGTATGGACCAGTAACCTCTGCCAGCCCCAGGGTCACAGTCCCAGTCCATCCCAGTCCATCCCAGTCCATCCCAGTGCCCCCAGGGTGCTGTTCTGGGTGCAAGGAGGAGCGCTGGGAGCCCGCGGACTGCGGGCAGGTGCTGCCCTCAGGTGAGCCCAGTATGGACCAGTACGGACCAGTATGGACCAGTATGGACCAGTATGGACCAGTATGGACCAGTGACCCCTGGGTATGAGCCTAGTCCATCCCAGTCCATCCCAGTCCCTCCCAGTGCCCCCAGGGTGCTGTTCTGGGCGCAAGGAGGAGCGCTGGGAGCCCGCGGACTGCGGGCAGGTGCTGCCCTCAGGTGAGCCCAGTATGGCCCAGTATGGACCAGTAGGGACCAGTGATCCCTGGGTCCCAGTCCCAGTGAGCCCAGTCCCCCCCAGTCCATCCCAGTATCCCCGTTTTGCAGCCCCGGAGCAGCAGCAGCGGCTGGCCGCGGACGCCATGTTCCGCCTGGAGCACGGCGTGTCCTGTGGCACGTCACCCCCGGTGTCCCCAGTGTCCCCAGTGTCCCCAGTCCCTCCCAGTCCATCCCAGTACAATCCCAGTCCCCCCCAGTCCATCCCAGTATCCCCGTGTTGCAGCCCCGGAGCAGCAGCAGCGGCTGGCCGCGGACGCCATGTTCCGCCTGGAGCACGGCGTGTCCTGGGCCGTGTCACCCCCGGTGTCCCCCGTGTCCCCAGTCCCCTCCCAGTCCATCCCAGTACAATCCCAGTCCCCCCCAGTCCATCCCAGTATCCCCGTTTTGCAGCCCCGGAGCAGCAGCAGCGGCTGGCCGCGGACGCCATGTTCCGCCTGGAGCACGGCGTGTCGGACCGGGGGGTCCTGGAGCGCGCGGCCCCCGCGCTGACGCGGCTGCAGGAGGCCCAGAGCGCCTGGAAGGACGACTTCGGCCTCAACAGCCGCCTCCGCAGGAGGTTCCGGGTCAGTGGGGCCCAAATCCCCCGAAAACGCCCCGAATACACCCAAAAACGCCCCAAATACACCCAAAACCACCCCGAATACACCCGAAAACGCCCCGAATACACCCAAAAACACCCCAAAATCCACCGAAAACACCCCAAATACACCCAAAAACACCCCAAATACACCCCAAAATACCCCAAATACACCCAAAAACGCCCCAAATACACCCCAAAATACCCCAAATACACCCAAAAACGCCCCAAATACACCCAAAAACACCCCAAATACACCCCAAAATCCACCGAAAGCACCCCAAATACACCCAAAAACACCCCAAATACACCCAAAAACACCCCGAAATCCACAAAAAACACCCCGAAATCCACTAAAAACACCCCGAAATCCAGTAAAAACACCCCAAAATCCACTGAAAACACCCCAATTCCGCCGAAAACACCCCAAATACACCCAAAAACACCCCCAAATCCACCGAAAATACCCCAAAATCCACAGAAAACATCCCCAAATCCACCAAAAACACCCCAAAATCCACTAAAAACACCCCGAAATCCAGTAAAAACACCCCAAAATCCACTGAAAATACCCCAAAATCCACCAAAAACATCCCAAAATCCACCAAAAACACCCTAAAATCCACCAAAAACATCCCAAAATCCACCAAAAACACTCTAAAATCCACTAAAAACACCCCCAAATCCACCTAAAATACCCCAAAATCCACTGAAAATACCCCAAAATCCACCAAAAACACCCCAAAATCCACTAAAAACACCCCAAAATCCACTGAAAACACCCCAAAATCCACTGAAAATACCCCAAAATCCACTAAAAACACCCCAAAATCCGCTGAAAACACCCCGAAATCCAGTAAAAACACCCCAAAATCCACTGAAAACACCCCAAAATCCACTGAAAATACCCCAAAATCCACTAAAAACACCCCAAAATCCGCTGAAAACACCCCGAAATCCAGTAAAAACACCCCAAAATCCACTGAAAACACCCCAAAATCCACTAAAAACATCCCAAAATCCACCAAAAACACTCTAAAATCCACTAAAAACACCCCCAAATCCACCTAAAATACCCCAAAATCCACTGAAAACACCCCAAAATCCACCAAAAACACCCCAAAATCCACTAAAAACACCCCAAAATCCACTAAAAACACCCCAAAATCCACTGAAAATACCCCAAAATCCACTAAAAACACCCCAAAATCCGCTGAAAACACCCCGAAATCCAGTAAAAACCCCCCAAAATCCACTGAAAACACCCCAAAATCCACTAAAAACACCCCAAAATCCGCTGAAAACACCCCGAAATCCAGTAAAAACCCCCCAAAATCCACTGAAAACACCCCAAAATCCACTAAAAACACCCCAAAATCCGCTGAAAACACCCCGAAATCCAGTAAAAACCCCCCAAAATCCACTGAAAACACCCCAAAATCCACTAAAAACACCCCAAAATCCGCTGAAAACACCCCGAAATCCAGTAAAAACCCCCCAAAATCCACTGAAAACACCCCAAAATCCACTAAAAACACCCCGAAATCCATTAAAAACACCCCGAAACCCAAAAAAAACCTCAACCCCAAAAACCCCAAAAAACAAAACTCAAAAACCCCTCAAAAAAACCC